>NC_067451.1:2855000-2882500 GCF_025434085.1 Hippocampus zosterae | reverse complement strand
TCCAGAGTTAGGTTAAGACAAAAGTCATGTCACCTGAAACACACTCAGGTTTTTCAGGTCTGAAGAAATATGAGGACATGACAACTGAAATCATGGAGAGTCCATGTTTCTGATTTATAACTTCTCCTGTGTTTGTCAAAGAAAGCTGAAAACTCAAACCTAGTATATAATGATAAGACGTAGTAACCTGTTGTAAGGAAGAAGTGGATCTTCCACTCCTTTCTTGATCTTCAAAAGGTTTCATCAGGATCGGAACACTTGGTGTCTGCAACATAGCAACAGTGCAGTGTCAGAAATATTCAAATTTATTCATCCTGATTAGTTAATAAATGAATAAACATTGTTATTCATTGAACATCGCTCACAGGAGGGTTTGGGATTAATATAAGACACTATAGAAAGTTAACACTGTTCAGCTCTGTGTAACAGCAATATGGGGACATTCGAACACAGGCTCTCCAGAGGTAGGGTTAAGACAAAAGTCATGTCACCTGAAACACACTCAGGTTTTTCAGGTCTCAAGAAATATGAGGACATGACGACTGAAATCATGGAGAGTCCATGTTTCTGATTTATAACTTCTTCTGTGTTTGTCAAAGAAAGCTGAAAACTCAAACCTAGTATATCATGACAAGAAGTAGTAACCTGTTGTAAGGATGAAGTGTATCTATCATTCCATTCATGGTCTCCAGAGGGTTCAGTCAGGTCACTCGGTGTCTGCAACATAACATTACGGTGTCAAAATATTCAGCATTCTTCATTTTGACCAGTTAAGAAATGAATAAATATTAATTATCATTGAACATTGCTCACGGGAGAGTTCGGGATGAATATACCACACTATAGAAAGTTAACACTGTTCAGTTCTGTGGAACAGCAATATGGGGACATTCGAACACAGGCTCTCCAGAGGTAGGTTAAGACAAAAGTCATGTCACCTGAAACACACTCAGGTTTTTCAGGTCTGAAGAAATATGAGGACATGACGACTGAAATTATGGAGAGTCCATGTTTCTGATTTATAACTTCTTCTGTGTTTGTCAAAGAAAGCTGAAAACTCAAACCTAGTATATCATGACAAGAAGTAGTAACCTGTTGTAAGGATGAAGTGTATCTATCATTCCATTCATGGTCTCCAGAGGGTTCAGTCAGGTCACTCGGTGTCTGCAACATAACATTACGGTGTCAAAATATTCAGCATTCTTCATTTTGACCAGTTAAGAAATGAATAAATATTAATTATCATTGAACATTGCTCACGGGAGAGTTCGGGATGAATATACCACACTATAGAAAGTTAACACTGTTCAGTTCTGTGGAACAGCAATATGGGGACATTCGAACACAGGCTCTCCAGAGTTAGGTTAAGACAAAAGTCATGTCACCTGAAACACACTCAGGTTTTTCAGGTCTGAAGAAATATGAGGACATGACGACTGAAATCATGGAGAGTCTATGTTTCTGACTTATAACTTCTCCTGTGTTTGTCAAAGAAAGCTGAAAACTCAAACCTAGTATATCATGATAAGAAGTAGTAACCTGTTGTAAGAATGAAGTGGATCTCTCACTCCATTCATGGTCTCCAGAGGGTTCAGTCAGGTCACTTGGTGTCTGCAACATAACATTACGGTGTCAAAATATTCAGCATTCTTCATTCTGACCAGTTAAGAAATGAATAAATATTAATTATCATTGAACATTGCTCACGGGAGAGTTTGGGATGAATATACCACACTATAGAAAGTTAACACTGTTCAGTTCTGTGGAACAGCAATATGGGGACATTCGAACACAGGCTCTCCAGAGTTAGGTTAAGACAAAAGTCATGTCACCTGAAACACACTCAGGTTTTTCAGGTCTGAAGAAATATGAGGACATGACGACTGAAATTATAGAGAGTCTATGTTTCTGACTTATAACTTCTCCTGTGTTTGTCAAAGAAAGCTGAAAACTCAAACCTAGTATATCATGATAAGAAGTAGTAACCTGTTGTAAGAATGAAGTGGATCTCTCACTCCATTCATGGTCTCCAGAGGGTTCAGTCAGGTCACTTGGTGTCTGCAACATAACATTACGGTGTCAAAATATTCAGCATTCTTCATTCTGACCAGTTAAGAAATGAATAAATATTAATTATCATTGAACATTGCTCACGGGAGAGTTTGGGATGAATATACCACACTATAGAAAGTTAACACTGTTCAGTTCTGTGGAACAGCAATATGGGGACATTCAAACACAGGCTCTCCAGAGTTAGGTTAAGACAAAAGTCATGTCACCTGAAACACACTCAGGTTTTTCAGGTCTCAAGAAATATGAGGACATGACGACTGAAATCATGGAGAGTCCATGTTTCTGATTTATAACTTCTCCTGTGTTTGTCAAAGAAAGCTGAAAACTCAAACCTAGTATATCATGATAAGAAGTAGTAACCTGTTGTGAGGATGAAGTGGATCTCTCACTCCATTCTTGTTCTCCAGAGGGTTCAGTCAGGTCACTTGGTGTCTGCAACATAACATTACGGTGTCAAAATACTCAGCATTTTTCATTTTGACCAGTTAAGAAATGAATAAAAATTAATTATCATTGAACATTGCTCACGGGAGAGTTTGGGATGAATATACCACACTATAGAAAGTTAACACTGTTCAGTTCTGTGGAACAGCAATATGGGGACATTCGAACACAGGCTCTCCAGAGTTAGGTTAAGACAAAAGTCATGTCACCTGAAACACACTCAGGTTTTTCAGGTCTGAAGAAATATGAGGACATGACGACTGAAATCATGGAGAGTCCATGTTTCTGATTTATAACTTCTCCTGTGTTTGTCAAAGAAAGCTGAAAACTCAAACCTAGTATATAATGATAAGACGTAGTAACCTGTTGTAAGGAAGAAGTGGATCTTCCACTCCTTTCTTGATCTTCAAAAGGTTTCATCAGGATCGGAACACTTGGTGTCTGCAACATAGCAACAGTGCAGTGTCAGAAATATTCAAATTTATTCATCCTGATTAGTTAATAAATGAATAAACATTGTTATTCATTGAACATCGCTCACAGGAGAGTTTGGGAATGAATATACCACACTATAGAAAGTTAACACTGTTCAGTTCTGTGGAACAGCAATATGGGGACATTCGAACACAGGCTCTCCAGAGTTAGGTTAAGACAAAAGTCATGTCACCTGAAACACACTCAGGTTTTTCAGGTCTGAAGAAATATGAGGACATGACGACTGAAATTATGGAGAGTCTATGTTTCTGACTTATAACTTCTCCTGTGTTTGTCAAAGAAAGCTGAAAACTCAAACCTAGTATATCATGATAAGAAGTAGTAACCTGTTGTAAGAATGAAGTGGATCTCTCACTCCATTCATGGTCTCCAGAGGGTTTCAGTCAGGTCACTTGGTGTCTGCAACATAACATTACGGTGTCAACATATTCAGCATTCTTCATTCTGACCAGTTAAGAAATGAATAAATATTAATTATCATTGAACATTGCTCACGGGAGAGTTTGGGATGAATATACCACACTATAGAAAGTTAACACTGTTCAGTTCTGTGGAACAGCAATATGGGGACATTCGAACACAGGCTCTCCAGAGTTAGGTTAAGACAAAAGTCATGTCACCTGAAACACACTCAGGTTTTTCAGGTCTCAAGAAATATGAGGACATGACGACTGAAATCATGGAGAGTCCATGTTTCTGATTTATAACTTCTCCTGTGTTTGTCAAAGAAAGCTGAAAACTCAAACCTAGTATATCATGATAAGAAGTAGTAACCTGTTGTAAGGATGAAGTGGATCTCTCACTCCATTCTTGTTCTCCAGAGGGTTCAGTCAGGTCACTTGGTGTCTGCAACATAACATTACGGTGTCAAAATACTCAGCATTTTTCATTTTGACCAGTTAAGAAATGAATAAATATTAATTATCATTGAACATTGCTCACGGGAGAGTTTGGGATGAATATACCACACTATAGAAAGTTAACACTGTTCAGTTCTGTGGTACAGCAATATGGGGACATTCGAACACAGGCTCTCCAGATGTGAGGTTAAGGCAAAAGTCATGTCACCTGAAACACACTCGGGTTTTTCAGGTCTAAAGAAATATGAGGACATGACGACTGAAATCCTGGAGAGTCCATGTTTCTGATTTATAACTTCTCCTGTGTTTGTCAAAGAACATTGAAAATTCAAACCTAGTATATCATGATAAGAAGTAGTAACCTGTTGTAAGGATGAAGTGGATCTCTCACTCCATTCTTGGTTTCCAGAGGGTTCAGTCAGGTACCTGTCACTTGATGTCTGCAACATAACAACATTACGGTGTCAAAAGTTTCAGCATTCTTCATTCTGACCAGTTAAGAAATGAATACATATTAATTATCATTGAACATTGCTCACGGGAGAGTTTGGGATGAATATACCACACTATAGAAAGTTAACACTGTTCAGTTCTGTGGAACAGCAATATGGGGACATTCGAACACAGGCTCTCCAGAGTTAGGTTAAGACAAAAGTCATGTCACCTGAAACACACTCAGGTTTTTCAGGTCTGAAGAAATATGAGGACATGACGACTGAAATCATGGAGAGTCTATGTTTCTGATTTAGAACTTCTCCTGTGTTTGTCAAAGAAAGCTGAAAACTCAAACCTAGTATATCATGATAAGAAGTAGTAACCTGTTGAAAGGATGAAGTGGATCTCTCACTCCATTCATGGTCTCCAGAGGGTTCAGTCAGGTCCCTTGGTGTCTGCAACATAACATTACGGTGTCAAAATATTCAGCATTCTTCATTCTGACCAGTTAAGAAATGAATACATATTAATTATCATTGAACATTGCTCACAGGAGAGTTTGGGAATAATGTACCACACTATAGAAAGTTAACACTGTTCTTCTCTGTGGAACAGCAATATGGGGACATTTAGACACAGCCTCTCCAGAGTTAGGTTAAGACAAAAGTCATGACACCTGAAACACACTCAGGTTTTTCAGGTCTAAAGAAATATGAGGACATGACGACTGAAATCATGGAGAGTCCATGTTTCTGATTTATAACTTCTCCTGTGTTTGTCAAAGAAAGCTGAAAACTCAAACCTAGTATATCATGACAAGAAGTAGTAACCTGTTGTAAGGATGAAGTGTATCTATCATTCCATTCATGTTCTCCAGAGGGTTCAGTCAGGTCACTCGGTGTCTGCAACATAACATTACGGTGTCAAAATATTCAGCATTCTTCATTTTGACCAGTTAAGAAATGAATAAATATTAATTATCATTGAACATTGCTCACGGGAGAGTTCGGGATGAATATACCACACTATAGAAAGTTAACACTGTTCAGTTCTGTGGAACAGCAATATGGGGACATTCGAACACAGGCTCTCCAGAGTTAGGTTAAGACAAAAGTCATGTCACCTGAAACACACTCAGGTTTTTCAGGTCTGAAGAAATATGAGGACATGACGACTGAAATTATGGAGAGTCTATGTTTCTGACTTATAACTTCTCCTGTGTTTGTCAAAGAAAGCTGAAAACTCAAACCTAGTATATCATGACAAGAAGTAGTAACCTGTTGTAAGGATGAAGTGTATCTATCATTCCATTCATGGTCTCCAGAGGGTTCAGTCAGGTCACTCGGTGTCTGCAACATAACATTACGGTGTCAAAATATTCAGCATTCTTCATTTTGACCAGTTAAGAAATGAATAAATATTAATTATCATTGAACATTGCTCACGGGAGAGTTTGGGATGAATATACCACACTATAGAAAGTTAACACTGTTCAGTTCTGTGGAACAGCAATATGGGGACATTCAAACACAGGCTCTCCAGAGGTAGGGTTAAGACAAAAGTCATGTCACCTGAAACACACTCAGGTTTTTCAGGTCTGAAGAAATATGAGGACATGACGACTGAAATTATGGAGAGTCTATGTTTCTGACTTATAACTTCTCCTGTGTTTGTCAAAGAAAGCTGAAAACTCAAACCTAGTATATCATGATAAGAAGTAGTAACCTGTTGTAAGAATGAAGTGGATCTCTCATTCCATTCATGGTCTCCAGAGGGTTCAGTCAGGTCACTCGGTGTCTGCAACATAACATTACGGTGTCAAAATATTCAGCATTCTTCATTTTGACCAGTTAAGAAATGAATAAATATTAATTATCATTGAACATTGCTCACGGGAGAGTTCGGGATGAATATACCACACTATAGAAAGTTAACACTGTTCAGTTCTGTGGAACAGCAATATGGGGACATTCGAACACAGGCTCTCCAGAGTTAGGTTAAGACAAAAGTCATGTCACCTGAAACACACTCAGGTTTTTCAGGTCTGAAGAAATATGAGGACATGACGACTGAAATTATGGAGAGTCTATGTTTCTGACTTATAACTTCTCCTGTGTTTGTCAAAGAAAGCTGAAAACTCAAACCTAGTATATCATGATAAGAAGTAGTAACCTGTTGTAAGAATGAAGTGGATCTCTCATTCCATTCATGGTCTCCAGAGGGTTCAGTCAGGTCACTTGGTGTCTGCAACATAACATTACGGTGTCAAAATATTCAGCATTCTTCATTCTGACCATTTAAGAAATGAATAAACATTAATTATAATTGAACATTGCTCACGGAAGAGTTTGGGATGAATATACCACACTATAGAAAGTTAACACTGTTCAGTTCTGTGGTACAGCAATATGGGGACATTCGAACGCAGGCTCACCAGATGTTAGGTTAAGGCAAAAGTCATGTCACCTGAAACACACTCGGGTTTTTCAGGTCTAAAGAAATATGAGGAAATGACGACTGAAATCATGGAGAGTCCATGTTTCTGATTTATAACTTCTCCTGTGTTTGTCAAAGAAAGCTGAAAACTCAAACCTAGTATATCATGATAAGAAGTAGTAACCTGTTGTAAGGATGAAGTGGATCTCTCACTCCCTTCTTGGTCTCCAGAAGGTTCAGTCAAGATCCCGTCACTTGGTGTCTGCAACATAACACCATTACGGTGCCATTACGGGACATTCGAACACAGGCTCTCCAGTGTTAGGTCCAGACAAAAGTCATTTCCCCTGACCACACTCAGGTTTTTCAGCAACATTACAGTATCAGAAATATTCTAAAAAGTATTCTACAGTAACTGGGAAGTATGAGGGCATGACTGAAATCATGAAAATCAACATTATAGCAACCATAGAGTGTCAGAAATATGTCGTAGTTACATGACTTTTGAATAAATTAAACTTCATACACAGCACAAGCCGGCTCTTTATGGTAGTTACCACTGTACAGCTCTTATAGCTAACAATTTCAGGACAACAGACATGACTGAGTTCAAATAATAAAGACTGAATGTAATGACTGAAAAATAATTCCGGTGACCATTCGTTGTTTTCAACTAAGTAGAGACTTTTGATGGGCAGTACAAATTGCTGATAAAAATGTGGATTTGTCAAACAGCTACCACAGCCTTCTTCAATCAGGTGAAATAAGCATTATGAAGGAAGTTTAAAGGCATCTAATTTTCCTCGACTATTACGGATGTATGCGTTTTTATGAATTGTGATATTTGGTGAAGCACAATATTTTAACAGAAGCCGAATAATTTCTATTTCTATTTTTTCATTCCAAGATATTCCTAGTTCTACATGCCAATACAATATTCTCAATAATTGAATGATAATGGCTGCTAAACATTTTCTTCAAAAGTACTTCAATTATTTTTGCTCCAATATGATCAATGGCATAAAAAATATGCTGTTTACTGTGACAGTTTTGGGGTAAATACAATGTACGAATAAAATCTGTCACTGTGACAGGCTTTGGTTGCAGCTCTTGTCATATGCTTGCGGTAGCCATAAGAATTAGATAGCAGGTAGATTGATAGCATACCTTTATAATCATTGATCCACTGGGCTTTCAAACAAGGCTTGTTGACTCCAGATAAAAGGAGCAGCCTCAGATTCAGGGCTCAGTCTGGTTCTTCTTTGTGACATTATCACCACCAGTAAATATCTACAATGGAAAGTGAGAAGAAGTCAGCCAGACAAGCAAGCACAATATTATGGCTTATTTTGGCTCAAAAAGTACTGAGCCAAAGGAATATTATTTTCTTCCTCAAAAATACAAAAATTCATTTCATCAAACATTTGCTGGTCAGACTAATAGATTCGGGCAAACCATTTGTCAGGCAGATAACAATGTAAAATTAAAATAGAGTAACACAATATTGTCTTGACCAAATGTACCAACAAAGCTGAATTCTGCTATAATTTCATTGCAAACGTTTGTTTGTTTTTTTCATTGAAACGGTGTACAATTGAATCAGCACAAGAATAAACAGTGTAAATACACCGGGCTTAGCGTAAATGCTAGAAGTGCCTGGCCCACTTTCATTAGGCTACCTGTACTAACTAATTTAAATTAACTGCAATCGAATAAAACAAATACTGCACTGAAATAAACATATGGTACCAAAACCAAGTTCCACAGACTGTGTTGTTAAAGATTTAGAAAAGTTTTCCAGAACCTTGCCTGCAGGACATGTCCACATTACTTTTACTGGAAGCTTATTAGCATGCTAACGATCGAGCTAGCTAGCTAGCTAGCTGTCTTATTGAATGATATTACCTTTGGTGGGCACTGTTAAACACGGTTATATTGAACAACTTCTATGTTACGGTAAGATAAATGAAAAGGAATTGCTTACCCGATGGTCATCCACGCGTGGTCGTGTTTGAGAGTAGGATTGTCTGGCTGCTTCACATGTTGGATTTTGTGTGACTGCTAATTGATGTGACTTATCAGGACGAGGGCGGGGAAAATGTGTGAGTCAGTCCGAAAAAGATGACATTTGAGGTCCTGCACAATGACGTCACTGAAAGTGTGTTAAAAGTGTGTTAAGTACCGAAGTTGGCCACTAGTTTTCCAAATGAAAAGTGAGTCGAAAGTTAAACACACTTAAACACACAATTTCTGAAAATTGTGCTCTTTCAGGACATCACTTATTTTTGGTGTGGGAGTATCCCCGTGAGCTCTAGAGTAGTGTAGACTGCGTGGAAATATGAGGACGCGAAAAATGTCCTCATTTTTCCACAGGTCCTCATTGTGAAGGTGTGTTATCATAAAATTGTCCTGAGATGTCATGAATACAAACGCACGCACACACGCACACACACACACGCACACACACACACACACACACACACACGTTAAAGGCTTTCAGTGCTTTCTTTTTCTTTTTCTTTTTTTTTTTTTGGACCTCTGCAAGCCGCAGGGTGCCGCCGAAGCGTGTCAAAGGCGTTTGACCACGACGGTTGCATGAAAGCCTCGCCACAGGCCGGAGCTGTCGATAAGCCCAGCTGAAACACACACACACTGTGACACCCCTACCCCTTCCACCTCCACGCACACACACACACACACACACACATACATACACACAATTCCTCTCCAACAGAGGGATGTGTTTGTTAAAGCTTGATGTGTTGAGCTTGAACTCGGGGGGGGGGGGGGGGGGGGCTCTGTGTCTTAACTAGGGATGAGAGATGCCACTTTTATTCAATTCACCGATACCAAGTACCGACACCGCTGGTCCTTTTGAAACGCCATAATTAAAACGGACACATAAATTTGAATCAAAGGTGGCCCTAGATGTATTTTTGACACTTTCCGGCACATTATGTTTTTGAGATATTTTCATTTTTTGTTTTTATCCATAAAAAAATGTGCATGATACGGATTTTACCAACGCTTGTAATTTACAGCTCTGACGTTTCAGAAAAAAAACATTCCACCTGTTGCTGAACTCAAGCTTTAATTCATAAATATTACATACTACATATTACTGCTATGACATTCTAATCATTCGTTCATTCATTCATCTTCCGTACCGCTTGATCCTCACTAGGGTCGCGGGGGGTGCTGGAGCTTATCCCAGCTGTCTCCGGGCAGTAGGCGGGGGACACCCTGAATCGGTTGCCAGCCAATCGCAGGGCACACATAGACGAACAACCATTCGCGCTCACACTCACACCTAGGGACAATTTAGAGCGCCCAATCAGCCTGCCATGCATGTTTTTTGGAATGTGGGAGGAAACCGGAGCACCCAGAGAAAACCCACGCAGGCCCGGGGAGAACATGCAAACTCCACACAGGGAGGCCGGAGCTGGAATCGAACCCGGTACCTCTGCACTGTGAAGCCTACGTGCTAACCACTGGACTACCGGGCCGCCACATTCTAATCATTATTATGAAAATGTGATTTGCAAGAGAAAAAACATGGGCAGATCGAGAATCTGCAAAAAATCATCTACATCTAAAAAAAATCATCTACAAACGTTTACTTGCATCTTTTGGAAATAAAAAAATGGTGGACCACTACACACCCTACCCGAGACATTTCTTTCTTCCTTTCTCACACATGACAATGAGTATCAGTGGCTGGTATCGGCAGCCTTCATAAGAACCCGACAGCTTCAAGGATTGCATATTCTTAATTTTCAACATTTCAGACCAAAATGCAACTTGAATATTCGTATTTACTTTGCAAATGTTGCTCATTTAAAAACCAAACAGCAGATAAATGTTTTTCCACTTACAATATGTTTCCCTTTGACACACGACAAGGAAATTTTCTTTCCTTTGACCTTTGAGGGGTTGGCTCAATTCCTCAGTGCACCCTTCTGGGGAGGGGGGGGGTGAGGGGGGGGGGTATCCCTCCGATAAGGAAGCCAAATGCGAAAAATGGTCTATTCTACAGGCATAATTAAGTTGTAGAGGGCGATTACGGCGAGATCCATTAAAAGCGATGGCGAAAGTAATTACTTATTCAATCAGTGCGGCTTTATGAGAAAATGCGGCGGCACCATCTTGCCGTGCCTCTACACAAGTCATTACCTTTACAAGGGCATAATACTTTCAACTGTGATTGTGCCTCTTGATAGCTTGTTAAACATTGATGTAAAAGCCAGGAAGGGAACAAAAATATATTTCTTCTGCGTGTGGGCTTGTTGGTTGTGCACTTTTCTGTGGCGCGTCTTTGGGAATTGAGTGAGAATCCACATCCACATTGTGTTGTTTAAAAAAAAATAAGTACAAATCTGAATAAATACAACATTCGGAACGCAAATGCGGATGGCAGAGAAATGTCACCCGCAGGGGAGACAACAAGGCACTCTAAAACACCAAGGCCAGGGGATGCCCTGGTCCACATGCTGGCTGTTGAGTCTGACTTTTCCTCCTTTTTTATTCTTTTAAAGCTATTCTGCTTTTCTCTATGTGGCGTGCGCGCACTCACAGCCAACAGCAAGGCACTCTGAAGCGGCGACGGCAGTGGATTATCAAGATACATTTTGGGGGGGGGGTTGGCATAGGAACCTAGAGTTGATATGTGTGACGTGCGCGCACTCACAGCCAACAACGACGCACTCTAAAGCGGCGATAGCAGTGAGTTATCTGAAGGGAAGATACATTTTGGGGGGTTGGCATAAGAAGCTAGAGTTGATATGTGTGACGTGCGCGCACTCACAGCCAACAACGAGGCACTCTAAAGCGGCGACAGCAGTGGGTTATCTGAAGGGAAGATACATTTTGGGGGGTTGGCATAAGAAGCTAGAGTTGATATGTGTGACGTGCGCACACTCACAGCCAACAACGAGGCACTCTAAAGCGGCGACGGCAGTGGGTTATCTAAGGGAAGATACATTTTGGGGGGTTGGCATAAGAAGCTAGAGTTGATATGTGTGACGTGCGCGCACTCACAGCCAACGACGAGGCACTCTAAAGCGGTGACACCAGTGGGTTATCTGAAGGGAAGATACATTTTGGGGGGTTGGCATAAGAAGCTCGAGTTGATATGTGTGACGTGCGTGCACTCACAGCCAACAACGACGCACTCTAAAGCGGCGACAGCAGTGAGTTATCTAAGGGAAGATACATTTTGGGGGGTTGGCATAAGAAGCTAGAGTTGATATGTGTGACGTGCGTGCACTCACAGCCAACAACGAGGCACTCTAATGCGGTGACGGCAGTGAAATATTAGGAAAATGCATTTTGGGGGTGATTGGCAGAGCTAGCTTGAGTTGATTTGTTCATGTTAAGGGTTCAATCAGAACTTTTGCTCGATTGTTTTTTTGTTTTTTTTTTGTGTAACATACTGTAAGAATCTGTTGACGTGTCAAATTCTTTTGCCGCCTGCGGCCGAGACTCACGTCTTTGAGGCAGCCCATGAAGTTGTTGCTGACGGGCGATCCCGGCAGGTCGGCGGTGTTGGGGCTCCCGCCGATGTAGAAGAAGTCGTCGGAGCCGAGCATGGTGTAGTCCTCTTGCGTGTAGCCCGTGGTGGTCAGGATGCCGTCCACCGAGATGGTTACCTGGCAACAGGCATGGCAGCAGAACAGATAAAGAGGTGATGGGTAGAAGGGGGATACGGAATTGACGGGAGAGGAATTAGAGCGATGATGACCAAAAAAAAAAAAAAAAAGACAGAAACGGACGGTTGAGTGGCTGGTTTGTGCCCGAAGTGCTGGTCCATGCTTGTTTTTTTGAGAAAAAAAAATGGCCGCTTCTTTTTAGAGTGCAGTTGTACACTCTCTATGACATTTGCTCATTTATTTTATGTTGAGATGTATGTTCTTTCATGCATAGTTGCAGATTGTGGGTTGCCATTTTTAATGCCGACAAAGCAAAAAGCATCGATGAGTGCCACTAACATGTCTGAACAAGACGGCTCGGGCTTTAACCATTGAGTCAGTTTGTAATGCTCAATTACTGTTGTGTTCTTATTTCTTCTCTTCCTGTATGGAATTTCTTTAGATTTAGTCATTTATTTATTTGCTACTGGACTATACAGGTCCTTCTCAGCTGAAGGTCACGTTTCTCGGTTGTTGTTGTTGTTGTTGTAGTACTTTCCTACCAAACAGAGCAGCTCATTTTTATGTCTGCTGTCGCTCCCCCCGGCGACTTGTGTATTGGGAACGTGCGGGCGGGGGCCAGGGGGGGCGTTCTATCTTTTCTTTTTTCCCTACCTCCTACATGACTTTTTAAAGCCTGCAGTGAAAATTGGAGCAAAACACGTTGGGTGGGCATTGTACTGTTTTGTTTGTGATTGATAAACTGCCAGACACCTCGCAAGGTCTCAAATACAGAAAATCAACAGTCAGTGAAAAAGGCTTCATAATGGCATGTGGCAAAAAATGCCGCACCGTGTCATTATTTCCACAACAGGAGTTAGGGTCTGTTGTTTTTCCAAAGCGATTAGTAAAAGGCATTTTCAAATCAAGTCTCCTAAATATGTTATTCGATGAAACTCCACACCTGCAGGGGGAGCCAGGTGGCAAACTACATTTGAAATCAATGCAAGAATGAACACTTAGACTCGGAAAAAACTAAACAAAACAAAAAACGGTTGGGTCACAAATAACCCTTAATGGGACCGACAACACTTGGATAATTTTTACACACCTTTTTGGGTTTTTAATTTCGCCCCCATATAATTGGATCAAATGAATCAACCACAAAAACAACTCTCGCAAATTGGATTGTTTGATTACAAAAACATTTTTTAAATGGTTTCACAAGTATAAAAACCACTTGAAAAAATTTTTGGTTTTGTGGGTGATTCATTTGAGCCCAAAAACGATCAAATTATGTATTTATTTAGGTGGCATTGTTTTGTGGGTTAATCATTTAAGCCCAAAAAGTTGGATGAAACTGACCTAAGCATTGGCGTCATTTTCACCAAAATTTTGGAGTTATTCGTTTCACCCAAAAGTTGGGTGAAATGAATAATCCACAAATGAACTTGAAGAAATGGGTCGTTGTCCACAAAATACCAATGACAACAAAAATTGTTTGTTTGGTACAAAACAACTCACTTTTTAGGGGGGGGGGGGTTATTCATTTGACCTCAAAGTTGGATCAACAGAATAAACACAAAACACAACCAATATTGTAGGGTTATTCATTTGACCCAACTTTTTAGATCAAATGAGTATCCCAAAAATATTTTTCTTTCTTTTCTTTTCCTTTTTTTTTTTGAGGGGGGGGGGGTATTAATTTCACCCAAGAAGTTGAATGAAACTGATCCACGTGTTGGGTGGTCCCCTTTGAACCAGCAACTGGGCTCATTTTGACCCAACCGCTTTGAGAGTGGACCATGTAAAAAGATGGCAGCACAACTGTAGAGAAACCCAGCGTAGAATAAATATCGCGGTGGTCACGTCGGTATTTTGAAGACACAAAGTCAGAGTCAAAGAGAGGGTGAGAGTGGAGATTCAAAAGATGTCTGGCAGATTATAATTTAGTGGTGTGTCAGTGTGCGTCAGCTCCACGTGTGGGTTAGTAAAAGGGCGGGTTTGGGTTTGTTGGGGCGGGGAACACACTCGGTTAGTACTGTGGTCAGTAAGGGGAAGGTTGTTAGTAAACGTTACATTAGTAGCACATTTGCATGTTTTTTTTTTTTGGGAGGGGGGGAAGAGCGGTCAGTTTATTAGTCTAATTGAATTAGTCGAGAGAATGGGTGACGGATTCTTCGCACAAACCAAAGCCATGTTTGGACTGCAGATGTGTGATTTTGATCCGAACAGATATACAAAAGAATCCAACCAAGTTTACGAAAAGGCCATGCACACAAGCCATGCACTTCACGTGGAAAGATGCAGAAACGTGTTACTGGAGGCAAACACGAGAGCACGTGGATGGGGAGAATCAGTCAGGGTGGTATTAAAAAAACACACCGCAGGAGACACATGCAAAGAGAGCACACACAGTGGTCATGGATTAGCTCAGCAGATTAAAAAAAAATATGTATATTTAAAGGGGTAAGAAGAGCACGAGGAGAGGAAGGACATTAGCGTGTATTATATCATCACATCAAATTATTTTTAACTAAAGACTCTGGATGCAGCACAGAGCAAAATATGTGTGTGTGTGTGTGTGTGTGTGTGTGTCCTCTCTCTCCCAGCTCCTAGCCACCCCGCTCCTTTTGTTTCCATGTATGAGGTCGTTATTGGTTTTAGTTGGTTAATTTCAAACGGAACTAAACAAGAAGAAAAAAAAAAACAACACAGAGGGGGAAGGGTGGTGGCTAACGTGTCGAGTGGCCGTATTGATTGTATTAGAAGAATTGATATATGCATGTATATATGTTAGCCGTGATATATACATAGACATATATGCTCAATGTGATCATTTGGGAAAAGGGGGGTGGTCAAGGTGGGGTGGGGGGGGGGGGTGTCATGCAGAAGTGCACGTTAGTGTTAGTATTTATGACTCGCGCGCACACAGTCCAGCTCTTGCAGCGGAGAACATAAAAAAATGCAATTGAAGGCAGCTCCAGTGGAATCTGTCCATCCTTCTATCTCTCAGGTGTCAAAGTCAAGGCCCGGGGGCAGATCTGGCCCGCCACATCATTTTATGTGGCCCGCGAAAGTAAATCAAGCATGTCAAGTTCCATGATGCTCGCTAAAGTCCGAACCAACATGTTATATTGTCATATGTAATCCATAATAACAGTTATTATTTTAAACTTCTGATTTTAAAACTAGTTATCATTTGTTTTGCGCTGTGTATGTAATGTGTGGAGGGGATTCAAAATTTCTAGGTTTCCCAAAATTCACAACGGGGAAACCGTAACTACAATGCGGCCCACGACAAAAATGAGTTTGACACCCCTGTTCTATCTGACTTGGCAATCGATGCAATTTAGAGTGCCTCGTTGTCGGCTGTGAGTGCACGCATATCACAGATAGAAAGGCGAAAAAGCGGGTTAAAATATATGTATATATATGAATATATGAATATATAGTATATCTATGCATATGTATAAGTCTGATGTGGTAGCTTTAGAGCGCCTCATTGTCCACATGGAAAAAACCCACAATGACCCAGTGGAATATATTCCAGCTCGGCTTCAAGTGGAGCTCAAACACGTGATGGTGTCAACAACAACTCTCTGTGGGGCGTGACACATTTTATTTTATTTCACTTAAGTCAAAGCTATTTTGTCGTATGAACGGCAACAGATGGACAGGGTAAGTGTCGTCGAGTGAAAGAGCATCAAATTACCGCGCCCATTATGAAATGTCGCTATCATACATCCATTAGTTGGAGTAAATCACTTCCGGAACCATGGTGTAAAATCGTCTAATTTCTGGCGGCACCCGGATGGATATGCCCGGCGTGGAAGAGCGGTTGGGAATCACTGCTCCAGTCGAAAGCGATTTTTCAAATGGATAGATCAACGTGAGCGAATGTTTGTGCTACGCTGACATTCACTGGAGGCGCCATCAGAGGATGTTTGTTCATCCGCTTTACAAGTCTGCTGAGTGCGCTCACGTCTCGGGGGTTGCTCTTGGAAAAACAAATCAGAAGAGAGTGTGGGTGGGGGGGGAGTCAAAGGAAAAAAGAACCCAAAACGAAACACTTTTCTAAAGCTCAATTTATTCGTTATTTCTTCATAGGGCTAATACGGAAAGTCAAGAAAAAAAAAGAACCAAAGCGGAGAGGGGGGAGGGGGAGATAAAAGAGCAAAAAAAAAAAAAAGCAAAAAAGTCTAAAAGACATTGGAATTTTTGGAGACCTCTTTGGATGTGTTTCAAAAGGTAAGGAAGAACTGGATGGCAATTACAAAAAAAAAAAAAAACAGGCAGAATTTGGCAGCTACCTGATGGCGGATTGAACATTGAAAAGCAAACAGAAGAGAAACGGGGAGGAAACATACCAAAAAAAAAAACCCAGAAGGTCAAACCAAACTAAAGGACAGTTAGAATGATAGCTACCATATAATGCAGTTTGTTTACCATAGCGTGTCCGATGCCTGCGTGCTACGGGAGAAAACAGGGAGGGGGAGGGAAAGGAATAAAAAAAAATAATAATAATGACCAACCTTAAACTCAAGACAACACACTTGATGCCCCGCCCCCCTCCCTCCCCAAAAAGTGAAATAAAAGCCATCTTCTCTCAAAAAGTAAGAGACAATACTGTCAAAATGCACGGAAAAGAATGCAGCGGCTTCCCTAACGTCATAATTAAGATCCAAATCAAGAAATAAAGAAAAGAAGATCAACAGCTACACTAACTACGGTTTTGCGCAGATCTAGAAAAAAAAAGAAAAAAAAAAAAGGGGAGAAAGGATAGCACATTTGTTAGTATGTTAACGTTGCAGGTTAAGTTGAATGGTTGACATTCCGTGGATGACACAGTGTTAGTTAGTGGGGGGAGAGGGGGGGGGGGAGCGCAACTGGAGAGGCCAAACCAAAGCACCAATGAACAGAATCAAACTGGAACAAAGTTACTTTGTTGTTAGTAAAAGAGACAACAGTTAGCAAAAATGTGGAAACAGGGATATGTGCGGTGCTTACTAGATGTGTGTGTGTGTGTGTGTGTGTGTGTGTGTGTGTGTGTGTGTGTGTTCACGACTGGGACAATGCACCACTATATGTTGACTCTCTTTTTTTTTTTTTTTTTTTTTTTGCAACATTCATTTGAAATTTCCGCAAATGGACACAAATCAGCCCAAGATCAAAGTGAAAGGTAATCAATCAAATCAGTCAGATGGAGATCCATAAAAAAAACGAAAAGCTTATGTCGTTTGTGTGTGCGGCACCCTAAAAAAAAAATAATAGAAAGAAAGAAAAAGAAAAAAAAAGAGACTGTTGTAGAGTTAGTACAATTCCATTCTTGACAGCATTGCCAGGAACCCTATGGGGGGGGGGGGGAATCAAAAAATATGATCATAATTCGATTGATATGAGTCAGGACAGGTCTACTAGAACAGCCGAGCATTCTTTTGGGTTATCCAGATGCACTTGAAAGGGTGGCAGGTGTGTCGACTCCCATTTAACATTATTTCTGATCGGCCACAGTGACAAGGGTGTGCACAATTATGCAACTGATGCAAAATTATGTAAAATTGAAGCTGGGTGTGTGTTTTTTTTTTTTTTTTTTTTTTTTTTAGTTGGACAGGTAATAGGGAACATTATTCATTCATTCATCTTCCGAACCGCTTGATCCTCACAAGGGTCGCGGGGGGTGCTGGAGCCTATATAGGGAACATTAATGGTGGAAAAAAAGTTTTGAAACATTTGATCCTGGTTTCTTTTTTTCCCCATCCAAGAAAAACTTTTGAAACGGGGCGTGTCGACTTTCTCGATCCGCGGTGACGCCACAAAACTCACTTGTATTCTTTGGCATTCGATTCAGCATGACTTAGATTTGTTCTTGGTTTTACTGTTTGGTGCTTTCTACCGCCTTTATTACCAATTTGTCTTACTGTTTATTGTGCATGTTAAATCGCTCCATGTACAGTACTTTGTATGCAGCGACGGCTGTTTGAAAGTGCTCGAGAAATACTCTTGACTTGACTTGACTTGACAAATGGCATTTCTCGAGTTATAATTCCGACGGCTCGTCTTAACTGAGTCAGATTCTCGGAGTGGCTCGTCTAGTGGCGTTTTCCTTCGCCCCCGACGCGGTCTGATTCTACGCCATGAAAGGCACGTTACCCGATTTTGGGTGTGCAAAACGCGAGTGGAAATGTCGCGCTAATGAGCCTTGCATCCATGTTAAGAAGGCGCGAAATACGAGCCAGGCAGTCAGTTCCGCCGCCTGTCTGTTCAGACGCCGGCTAAAAAGCGGACTGGCCCATTTCTGTCACTTGCGTGTTGAATCTCCGCCTTGTAAAGTCGCGTCGGGGATTACAAGTCGCCTCCGTTGTGTTTCGCTTCAATGAGTAACAAACTGCTGTCTCTCGCTTCCCTCCTTTTTGCTTTGGGTCTCACATTGCGGCGTTCAAATCTTCTCTTATCTTGTTGTCTCGACTTCCCGCTGGAAAGACAAACCACGTGTCCTCAAGCAGACAAGCGTCACCGAAAAAAATCAATTTTCCAACTTTCCCGTTTGGGGAATTTGGTGTGGAAGAACGCCACCACATCACCATCACTTGGCTTGCAGTGCACCTTTCTCACCACCAGGCGGCACTGCAAGCCCGTGGTCATCTGGCAGATTTTCATTTATTTCCCCCAAGCCCCTCCCAGCCTCTGAGAGTCACCTAATTGTGCACTTTGCTGACAGCTACATTATGCTTATGCAAAACAATGATTACAGAAACAGCCCCCCCAAAAAAAGGTAGGGTGGGGGTGGGACTGATGACAAGTTTTCTTCTTTCGGACATGAATTAAGGGCTACGTGGAGACATTTCTTCATTATACAGAAATGTAAAGCAGATTAAAGCCCGTATGGGGAGTCGAGTTAGGGTCAAAGGGCACTTGGCCCATCTGCTGGAAAGCACCACGAGAGACTCACACTGTTATTTGCACAGATTGGCTGATATGGTTTGTTAGTTCTGGCTCCAAACGTATTTACACTAATCCCCCACCCCATCGCGAGGATTAGGTTCCAGACTCCCCTGCTTGAAGTGAAATCCGCGCCATCGAAAGACCCTTTTTAAATACTATACTCCCTAGGCATGCTTTTTCTCAAGCAGTTACGGCACATTGACTCATTTGTAAAATAATGCAAATGATAACAAAATTATTGCACAACCACTGTAACAGGCTATTGATCCCTCGATGTGGTTACAGGAAACAAATTGTGTTTATTTCAAGCAAACCTCACTCATCATCTCACAATACATATCAGTGAACAGATGCAGATGATAAAACCAACCCAGAACTGTCACTTTCTGCGGGCGTAAAAAGCAGGATTGAAAAGGATTTAATGTTTCATCATTTTAAGCCAAACAATGAACTGAAATAATTTCTGTCTTCAGTCTTCTTTCAAATTTACATTTAGAGAAAATAGAGTTAAAAAAAACATTTAAAAAAAGCTCAATTTGTGAAACTCTATTGCCTGAAGAAAACAGTTTTTGGTAGAATATTTCTTTTCCATTTTTTTTTAGAATTTAAAAAAGACTAGTTCATGATCAATAATTGAACTATTTACCACATCAACTCCATTATTGGTCCATTTAACTTCAATTGTTGCCCTTGTCCACCAAAGTTTGCCCACCTCTGATTTCTATGAAATCTTCTTCGTCAGAAAGAAAACGTGGACTCATCCTATCCGAGACAATGCTCCGTTTTGAGCAGATCCCCGTCGGGTTAACAGACGAATAAACACCTTTTCTTTAAGTGCGATGGCCTCCGTTCCTTTGAACTGAAAGCAATGGAGACAGACAATGCGTGCGTTGCTTATAATGATGCACTCGGTGGGTAGGCGGCTCACGTCACGCCGCAAATCTTTCCAACTCATGTCGGCTTTTGAAAGTCATTAGGCTCGTGTCCGCTCCGCTGATCCGACAGCGCCGCCACACCTTCCACCCGCAATCCACGAGATGTCTCGTGTGCGGCGCGGAAACCTACGTGGCTTGTCACTTAGACATGGGCTTGAGGCTTCATCAAGTTGGCCACAACTTCACTCTTGGGGAACCCCGTTTGGTTTTAATGCTCGTCGACCTGTTTGGGCATTCAGAGTTGCCCGCGCCGGCCATTATTAGCTCTGACATGCCATTCGTTCCAATTACAATTAGCCTCCAAAATGCGAGCTAGTAAGCACGGCGAGCGTAAGTGAAATGGATTGTGTCTCACCGTCGCACTCGGCAAGCGCCAAGTGATGAGCTCAGCAGATACGAGATGCGAAGGCACTAGCTAGACGCACGCGTGAAGGCCATAAAACCCTGGTGAACGCTCTCAGCTAATCTTTAGCGTGAAAGAGAAGCTTGGAGCAAAAAAAAACACAGGTACAGTGGTACCTTGATGTCGAGCTTTCCCCATTGACAAGAACCGAAATGGCTTTATCGGTTTTGACTACAGAAAAATATTTGTACACAAACACAGTCAAGAAAATTTGTATAAAGACGTTTGTAAAGATGGTGTTCTTGTCTCATGGAAAATTTTAGAGCACAATTTAGGGCAGTGTGTTCCTGTACCTTTAAGAGTGAATCACAACATATCAAGAAAAAACGTATTTCAACAAGTGTATTCATCTGTTAGCTGTGTGCTTTTAAAGGGGCCATATCATGCTAGGTGAAGCTTTCCACACTTCACTATCGCCGATTGCCCAGAGCATGCCGTCCGTGATGCGGGAGCCACAAACAACGCTCTGCCCGTTCAAGTGAATGGCACCCGGTGTGTCGAAGGAGCCACTGCTCCCCGACTGCGGTGCAGAAATCAACTTGTTTCACTGGTAGCTGCTCTGACAAAGTAGGCGTGTGCGGGGGCGGGCCGGAGGTGGCTCCTCATTTTTTGATGTACGAAAGTAAGGGTCCTCGTTTTTTGGGGGGGTTGGGAAGGGCAGGAATTGGTAGGCCTGGTCCGAGATGGGTGAGCAGAGAAAAATACCATATGGCTTCCCGCAGAGTGCCCCACACCTAAGTGAGGATTTAAAAAAAAAATTTAACATGGCTAAAAGCTCAACATTGTTGATTTCGCATGACATGGCCCTTCTAAGTTGATTGACATCAGGACTTGGGCAAGTTGTGGCCTGTAGCTGCTCCCTGTGAGCGTTCTCATTTTCTAGTTGTGTGTTTGACTGCTTGCATTGTTCAATAAATGACTCAAATTGGTGGGCGACTGTGGCGCTCTGCGACACAAAACAAAAAACCAAAACGAAATAAATCTCCCAAGTCGAAGCTCCGCTGTACTTCAGTCGTGATCGGGAAGCACAGTAAAAGAAGAGCATTTCAATGAGTGGCCCTGTGAAGTGATAAAGTGCCTTGAATCTCATGGTAAAAGAATCGCTGTTAGTTTCACAAAGAGCAAAAAAGAGAAGCAAATAGCCGACTGCGAACCTTGAAAACTAAATTTAACTGAAAGTGACAGATCATTCAACAAGCGGAGATAATCACAGGTAGCGGGCAAAAATTCAAATCCGAGTGCAGTAAATCAGCGAGTAGACACAAGTCAGCGATCCAAAAGCGAGTGATTTGTCCGGGGTTGCGCGTTTACCTGACGCAGGTTGCGGGTGACGCGCACGTCATGCCAGGCGTTGTCGTTAAACTTGCCGTTGACGGGCTCCACCAGGGCCTCGAAGGCCCCCGAGCCCAGGTTGATGACCAGCCAGACGGCGCCGCTCTTCAGCGACAGGTTGACGTAGTCGGCCGACTTGCCCGTGTGCAGCATGAGGCCGTTGCGCTGCAGCGTGCGGAAGGACAGCGTGATCTCGTCCGTGCTGCTCTGGATCGGCGTCAGCGACAGGTCGTAGCAGAAGAACTCGTTGCCCTTGAAGGTTGCTACGGACTCTTCCTTTCCTGCCGGGGGCGGATGAGATCGAGACAAGGGATGAGAAACACCGCCAGCACCGGTAGAAGGAGAAGAAACCAACAATGCATCTCGAACTGTGATCGGAAGACAATACCAAGTTAAAATTTTTGTCCAACATCACCCTGAGAAACAAATGGCGAGTGGATAATTTGATCCTTAAATGCGGATATTTCTCGAGCAATGCTATCCAAGGACAAGAGCACGTACTCGGCAGCAAATGAATCTGTAAAAGGCATCCTCCCCACGCAGTTGCTTCTCCAGGCATGCATTCGTACACACCTCCGATCTAATATCGCCAGATGAAACCAATTAGCTGTGCTTATTGACTGCGATGATGTGGCTCGTATAAAAATGTCTCCACCGAAATGCCTTCTGGATGATGAACCAGCGAAATATTCTGCAGTGTTTCATCTGTGAGATGAACTGATTTGCATCACAGCAAAGTAGGCTACGAGAAAGAAAGTGAGGTGAATACATCATGGGCTACCGAAAATCCTGTGAGGAGAAGCCGACTTCCTTAACTCATGAAATGCCAAGGACGACCTAAGACTTCCTTTGGAATCAAAACACAATCACTTATGTCATTCGATACATTTTGTCACTGGCAAGTGGTAATGATGAAATGAAGCTTCATGAAGCTGCTTCATTTACTCCATGGTGCCTTCAAGTGGTCAAGAAGCCCAACCAGTAAAATAAACAGAATGACTTGAGGCTAAACCGTGAGAAGACGAAAATAAGAAGTAATATTGAAGTTTTAGCAGTAAGTGTGGAGCGCAAATAGGGCATAAGTAAGCAATATAACATTGCAAGGACAATGTTTAAGAGCATCATTAAATATGAGTCTAAAATAGGGATGAATTCAGGACACCTACTCATGAAATGCCAAGGACGACCTAAGACTTCCTTTGGAATCAAAACACAATCAGTTATGTCATTTGATACATTTTGTCACTGGCAAGTGGTAATGACGAAATGAAGCTTCATGAAGCTGCTTCATTTAACGCCATGGTGCCTTCAAGTGGTCAAGAAGCCCAATCAGTAAAATAAACAGAATGACTTGAGGCTAAACTGTGACAAGACAGACATAAGAAGTAATATTACAGTTTTAGCAGTAAGTGTGGAGCGCAAATAGGGCATAAGTAAGCAATATAACATTGTAAGGACGATGTTTAAGAGCATCAATAAATATGAGTCTAAAATAGGGTTGAATTTAGGACACCTTGAGTGGAAGAGCAACGCGCTCTCAAGGACACCAGCTGAACAAATGTGCATGCCGACAACAAGCGAAACAGAATGACAAAATGACGTCTAAATAGACAAGAAAGTGCCAATCCTACACAAGTACTTCAACACTCTAAGTATTCTTTTCCCACGCACAGTGACTCTCTAACTCACCAATTAACTTGAAGCTCACAACAAACACTGAACACACCCGCAAAGCGGCACGAAATATCGAGTGCGGTTTGTGGAGTAACGATACCGTGAGTGACACACTGACATCAATCTGAGACCGTTTTTGTCACCGGTCAGATGATTTTCTAGACTTCATTTGGTACTCCCACACTTGCTTGAGACACGCTCCGAAGCCTCGGCACATCTCACAATATCACTAAATGGGAGGGGTACAAATAGGTCTGATGCTAATGCCGGCTAACTTATTAGCTTGTAGCATGTAGCGCTAGTCGCCACTTGTTGATATAATTGTGTGTGACGTTGAATTTGTGCTTACCTTATATTGCAAATTTAGTGAAAGCAGACAGAATTATGAGCTAATCGAGGCTCTGCTAGCAAACAATTGCGAACGTAACTGAAACTGGACTAAAACAAGCTTCAAAAATGGCGAATAAAATAAACACTAGTTCAGTTGGTGAACCATCAACTCCGGTTCGCCTCCAAGTTCCGTTCCAGCAAAATCTCGGGTGTTGCCACAGGTAGCCATGCCGGAAAATGAGTTAGTGTCAACACACACGTTTTACAATGGCCAGGATGGAGAAACGTGTCTATAAAGGTGCGCTGTCTCCCAAAATTGACATTTTGTCCACTTGTAAGTGGTGTGAATTGATGCAGAAAAGAACCATGGAAGGAGAAACAGAAAGAGATCGACAGGAACGTGGCAGGGAGGATATGGCGGGGGCGGGGATCTTGGTCGGAGGTTGAGGCGCCTTAAACAAATCCAAAGTAAATCCTCCTGAGGGAAGCCTTGTGGCAATGCTGATGTTGGCAGCGCAAAAGTAGCCATTTTCAATCACGGACTAGCTAAGTATGTTAACAGTGAGCTGATAGCACACATTCCTCTTGTTTACACTTCTTTAGCAAATACAAGAGTGCGAGATCAACCCAAAAAGGGCGACCCGCTACCGGCTCAGATGCCTTCCGTTGTTCTCACCAACGGGAGGGAGGTGACGTCGCCATCGGCTATTATTCGCTAATAGCAATGATGAGATGTCACTTCGGGGTCTCACAAAACGTAATTAGAAGCCAACAATTGCCTCCACCTTCTTAGGTGTCGTTATATACATGAAGCGCCGCCGTGGAGGCATAGGCTGAACGTGATCGCTTGATAGAAGTCGGGACCCGCACGCACGAAGCAGAGACTAAAGTGCCATCAAGGTCTCAATTAACCTCACAGTAAGCCCCGGCTACATGGAGGAAACTGCCCATTTGAAATGGAGTCTCACATAATAGCCTCTTTATTATTCATTTACTGTCTGCTGTCTGATTGCTGCGCCTTTGGGACACGGCGAGTGCGTTTTCCGGAAGCTCGAGGAGATGATCCCCCACACAACGAACAATGGCTTCATGAGGTGTATAAAGCCATAGCACCTCGATGGTAAAGCAAGTCACACGATGAAGGAGATTTAGCATTCCGCCAGGCCTGGCTGCCATCTTTTTTCATCCTTTTTCAGATTGAAACTTTCAATCGTGGATCTCGCTCATTTTTGCCAACCCTGTGACATCTTTTTACACTTACGAGAAAGCAACTGCAACCGAGGCCATCATGGCAGCACCTGCCGCAGAGGAGGATTCCGGCTGCCTCGCTAGGTTTCTGAAGGGCCACTTCACTCTCAAAGAGCCAAGATGGAGCGGAGCACAAAACGTCCACCCACGTAGCGAACCTTCACGCAGTGACCCGCACAAACACGGTGGGACGCGCAAGCTCGCTTGTCGATGGCGGCGAATAGCATGTGTGATCCGTGGATATTTACAACGTGTCTCCACTTGACACACATACAGCACCGCAAATAATAAAAATGGCACAAGAGGGCGCACATTAAATGTTTTTTTTTTTAAATGGATGTGGTTCCCAGCTCCTCGAGTGGATGTTATAGTCATAAAGGTGCAACATGTCCTAGCTTGATTTGCCCCCTGTGCAAAGATGTCCTACTTCCTGTAATTCCTGCTGACTTTAGTACTGTTGAAGGCTGTCACTTTTCTAATCGGTCAAGTTCTAAAAAAAAAAAAAAAAAAAAAAAAGAATACACTTTCCAGATCCTTTTGGATTTTTTTTTTTAATTGTTGTTTTTCTCTGAGTCCATAGTAATATCCTTATTGAGATGTCTGGCAAAAATATGGAGGTATGACATTTTAGCCATATGATACCTTCCCATTAGACATTCAAAGCGCCCGAATATGCAACAGGATTGGGTCTCCTACATTTTGGACCATTTTTGGTCAGATGGTTCTGTCAAGAGGTGCGTGATTGGTTGGAGACCCGAAAAAGCACGGAGGCTAGAAAAGCAGGGTGAATTGAACAAAATATATGAGTAAAAACACCTACAGGGACACATTGGAAAAACTAAATCAAAACCCCAATAACCCAAAGTAACAAACATACAAAAACGCAAAAAAAAAAGACTTAGACGTACATGTCCGTCCTTGGTAGGCGGTGCCTAATTTTAAAAAAGACGTACAATTATCTTGTGGAATCCATCCATCCATCCATCTTCTACCGCTTATCCGGGGCCGGGTCGCGGGGGCAACAGCTTTAGCAGGGAAGCCCAGACTTCCCTCTCCCTAGCTACTTCTTCCAGCTCTCCCCGGGGGATCCTGAGGCGTTCCCAGGCCAGCTGGGTGACATAGTCTCTCCAGCGTGTCCTGGGTCTTCCTCGGGGTCTCCTCCCGGTGGCGCCTCACCAGGGAGGCGTTCAGGAGGCATCCGAATCAGATGCCCAAGCCACCTCATCTGGCTCCTCTCCTCCACATCTTGTGGAATGAAAGAGTTAATTGTCACCGGCAAGCACGCGACGTGACGCCGCTTATGTCCCTGCAACTCTTTGGCTCTCTACTCTCATTTTTTTTTCATGCCACCCCCGCAAGTCTTTGCAGCAAAGTATAAGAAAGCACATGATACGTCATGAGGTGGAAGTAACTTGGAAATGTGGCTCTTATGTCAAAAAGAGAGACTTTGAAACTCACACAAAGGTGTCAAATGCGGTCGGGTGAAAAACAAAACAAAAAAAAAAAAACAGTAGCGCATTGTACCAAAGCATTTGACGACAACAAACTTTTCATTTTCCTGATCTACACAACCCGAAGCAGTGGCGCTTGGAATCTTAATGAAGACCCATTTAAAAACGAAGGCACCAAGACAACAATACATAAATAAAGAAGAAG
This sequence comes from Hippocampus zosterae, assembly GCF_025434085.1. NCBI lineage: Eukaryota > Metazoa > Chordata > Actinopteri > Syngnathiformes > Syngnathidae > Hippocampus > Hippocampus zosterae. Next base: position 2,855,607 of record NC_067451.1, on the reverse strand, counting down.
CGCTGTGACGGGTCTCAGAGTGTGGAGGAGGGATATGAAAGAAAAATAAGATCATGAATTGAGAGAGTGAGCAAGGGAACCTTTCTTTGATTGTGATTGTGCAGAGGCTGTGATCATTTCGGTTTGTCTGGGTGTTGATTGAAACCATGTAAAAATATTGGACAACTAACACCACGACATATGTTGGATTGCACGTTGTGGGGCTTACAAATTCATTCATCATTCATCTTCCGAGCCGCTTGATCCTCACTTGGGCCGCGGGGTTTGCCGGAGCCTATCCCAGCCGTCTTCGGGCAGCAGGCGGGGGACACCCTGAATCGGTTGCCAGCCAATCGCAGGGCACACAGAGACGAACAACCATCCACGCTCACACTCACACCTAGGGACAATTTAGAGTGTTCAATCAGCCTGCCACGCATGTTTTTGGAATGTGGGAGGAAACCGGAGCACCCGGAGAAAACCCACGCAGGCCCGGGGAGAACATGCAAACTCCACACAGGGAGGCCGGAGCTGGAATCGAACCCGGTACCTCTGCACTGTGAAGCCAACGTGCTAACCACTGGACTACCGGGCCGCCCCGGGCTTACAAATTATGTTTTGCAAATGC